>NW_026855130.1:0-41339 GCF_026571515.1 Ruditapes philippinarum | reverse complement strand
TTGTATCGCCAATAGAGCAAGAGAAAAAACGTCCTACTCAAATTATATAGAATGTGCTGCCCACTTGCCGAACCTTAAAAGTTGCTACAATCTAAGTTTGGTGGTGATCAATTGAACTAAATGAATTAATTATTCACTTAGTTAATTCAATTTAAACACGTTTATCTAAGCTTGAAAAATTTTAGGAGCGTATAGTAATCACTTTCAAGTCTGCTTCCTGGAACTAACCAATGAAACAAGAGGGCACAGAGGGCCCTGGATCGCGCACCTGAGAATTAGGTCAAAATGTCAAATTTGAAAGCAAGGGACTGCTAAATCTGAAAACAATTGTACACTGTTACCAAGGAAATTTTTGTGTAAAAATATTTCAAAATAAGTCTGGCAGTCATTTTATTAAACAGTTCAGCCTTTCACTAAGCGAGAAGTGAGCTAATAAACAGATGATAGAAAAAGAGAGGGAAAACAAACATTTGACCTGGCTAGGGATTGACTGTTGACCTCGATCCCCTGGGGTGGGGCAACTTGGACCCTAAGGGTTTTATTTCAACAAACATGGTAGACATACACTAGAACTTGTTTCATGCCAAATATCTAAACTTTAGGTCTTAAGGATTTTCACAAGAAGATTTTTTTAGGTTTTTACTATATACATACATTAAAAGGGAAATCAATGCCACCTGGACAGGGTCAATTTTGAACAAACTTGGTAGACAGACATCTATTAGAAGATGTTTTATGCCAAATATCTAAGCTCTACCTTTTTTAGTTTTCCACAAAATTTTTAAGTTTTTACTATATACATATAAGGAAAATCAATAACCATTGGGGCCGGGCCAATTTTGACCCTATGGGGTTTTATTTGAACAAACTTAGTAGACATCCACTAGAAGATGTTTCATGCCAAATATCTAAGCTTTTGCTCTTTTTTTTTTACAAGAAGATTTTTTAAGATTTTTTTTGTAAAAAAATCTTTTTGTGCAGTTTCAACAAATTAGGCTCTGTGGTTTAAGAGGAAGAAATTGTTGACACACACATGGATTCACGCAAAGGCAAAGACGAATGACGATGGATAACCATGTTAATGGGAACTTGAAAATCAAACCTGTATATTAATTTCTAAACCAAACTAAACTAAACTTCTTGTTCTACATTTGTTAGCTTTAATAATCAACAAAAACATAGTTGAAATAACTGTACAATTTCTTTATTTACAAATATTTGATATAAAATATAAACAACAACTTATAAACTATGTCTTTAAAATCTTTATCAAAACAACTAATTGCATATCACACACAACAATAAACTATTTTAAAATATTAACTGCTGCTAAATTCAACATATCAATTTCCAAAACAATGCAGTCTTATTAAAGAAAATTACCCCCCCCCCCCAAGGACTCTTGTCTGTATGTGTAAAACAAGTTTAGATTAAACATATAAATTCATTTTAGCTCGATTGCAAAACAAGTTCTTGCATCTTATGTTAATCACTTTCAAGTCTGCTTCCTGGAACTAACCAGTAATGGTGTCATATGAGGAAACATGATCGTGACCCGAGTAGGGCTCAAACCCATGATCTCTGGGCTGAGGGACAGACACCTTAACCACTGCTCTCCTTAAAGGGACTCCAATGAGGTTTTTTGACATGATTGGACTGAAAATATTTTTTTCCAGATAAATGTACCATTGGATGTAGGTTTAGACCATTAATATATGTGCAAAATTTCAGATCATTCGGGCACTTTGTTTTCCCAGAATAATTATTCAAATTGAAAAAAATGAAAAGTGTTTAAACACTTTTCACTCAAATCGGGCTTATGCAAGCATAATAATATGATTTTCAATTTATTTCAAAGTATATTTCTTAACTATCTTTGTATATACTTCTGTTTTAAGTGCCCCAGCTCATTTATGTAAAAAATTGTAATTTTATATTTTTAGGCTTTTAAACCCTTTAAAATAAGATTAAATATCATACTTCAGAGATGACCAAAGAGGTTAAGTTATGATTTGTCAATCATCTATTTAGAAATATCATCAAATTAACATGTGTATCTATTCATACTAAAACATGAAATGTATGTGAAAAAATTATGGACAAATCCGTCAAATTACCACCAACTTTAACACATCTGATGACTGTAAGCCATATTTTGTTTAAAAACATCATGACCATGACCTATTGCCATCAGCATTGATAGGAATTTAAAACTTTTACGCCATTACTTTGGGACAAAATTACGTGGTTGTCTGCCTTGACCTCCTAACCAATGTCATAATCTGTATGTGTAAATGTAGGCTAACACTTTCCCTATTTATAAGTGAGACAAGCTTTTTCATGAACTTTGACCTAATGACCTGTATCTACAAGTCAACATTAACAACATCATCAAAATCTGAGGTTCACATTTCAAAGGATTCTCATATTGGAATAGGTTACTGACTGGTGGATATACAGACATAACTTACCAACCAATACAATGTACATGTATCAAAAAATATTTAAAAATCAGATTCAGCTATTTATGAGTTGAGATGTGCAGGTTTTAACGGTGAAAGAAACAAAGAAATTTAGAACAACAACAAAAAAAAAATAAAGGAAAACTACAATTATCAATTTTTAATCTAGCTAAACTACACTTTTAGAACTATTGTGTCCTTAGCACTTTTCAAACAAATGTCAAATATTTGTCATTTGTACTTCTTCATTCCTTTCATTGCGTTGTAAATATCTGATATAAAAAATATCTGTTGGGGAAAATATGCATGATTTAACATTTGGAGGCCAATGCCAACCCTGAATGCCAACAATGTAAGCCATGGATGCCCACAATGTAAGCCATGGATGCCCACAATGTAAGCCATGGAGGCCCACAATGTAAGCCATGGATGCCAACAATGTAAGCCATGGATGCCCACAATGTAAGCCATGGATGCCCACAATGTAAGCCATGGATGCCCACAATGTAAGCCATGGATGCCCACAATGTAAGCCATGGAGGCCCACAATGTAAGCGATGGATGCCCACAATGTTATCAATATAGGTACACTTATTATAAAACAAAAGCAATAACCTGGTAAATAGATTAAGAAATTGATAATTTAGTAAGAGAAAGAAATTATAAAATAAGCTTACACCTTAACAATTGTAACAAGAGGGCCATGATGGCCCTGAGGTCGCTCACCTGTATATAGGCCCCCCGGAGAGGGGCCAGTTTAAACCCCAGGGTTTTATTTGAACAAACTTGGAAGACACCTATTAGAAGATGTTTCATGATGTTAAGTTTTTACTACACACATATAATGTAAAACAATGACCTTTGCACCCCCCGGCAGGGCCAATTTTAACCCAATGGCTTTTATTTGAACAAACTTAGTAGACACCCACAAGACGATGTTTCATGTTAAACATCTTACCTCTAGCTCATTGGGTTTTTTAAAAGAAGATTTTTTAAAGTTTTTACTATACACATATAATTAAAAACAATGACACCTCTTGGGCAGGGCCAGTTTTGACCCAAGGGCTTTTATTTGAACAAACTTTGTAGACACTTACTAGAAGATGTTTCATACTTACTATCTAAACTCTAGCTATTTGGGTTTTTTTTCAAAAAAGGTTTTTAAGTTTTTGTCATACACATATAAGGAAAATCAATGACCCCCGGGGCGGGGCCAATTTTGACCCCATGGCTTTTATTTGAACAAACTTTGTAGACACTCACTAGAAGATGTTTCATGCTTAATATCTAAACTCTAGCTATTTGGGTTTTTTCAAAGAAGATTTTTTAAGTTTTTTGCTATACACATATAAGGAAAATCAATGACCCCCGGGCGGGGCCAATTTTAACCCAAGGGCTTTTCTTTGAACAAACTTTGTAGACACCCATTAGAACATGTTTCATGCTAAACATCTTAGCCCTAGCTCTTTGAGTTCTTTAAAAGAAGATTTTAAGTTTTACTATATGCATATAGGGAAAATCAATGACCCCCTGGGGCGGGGCCAATTTTGACCCCAGGGCTTTTATTTGAACACACTTGGTAGACACCCATTAGAACATGTCTCATGCTAAATATCTTAGCTCTAGCTCTTTGGGTTCTTTAAAAGAAGATTTTTTAAGTTTTTACTATATGCATATAGGGAAAATCAATGACCCGCTGGGGCGGGCCAATTTTGACCCCAGGGCTTTTATTTGAACAAACTTGGTAGCCACTCACTAGAAGATGTTTCATGCCAAATATCTAAGCTCTAGCTCTTTGGGTTTTTTAAAAGAAGATATTTAAAGTTTTTTCTTTCGGTTGCCATGGTAACCAGAGTTCTGCATGGAATTAAATTCTTTGAACAATTTTTAAAGGTGACCACCAAAGGAACATTCCTGTGAAGTTTGAATGAAATTGGCTTAGTGGTTTATGAGGAGATGTCATTTAAAGTAAAAGTTTACGGACGGACATACCAAAATTTGATGTTTATGAGGCAAATCAGCTCATAAACACCACCTGGACCAACGTCCATAAGCAAAATAAGCTCATGAAAACAAAAAAATAGCTCTTAATTTGAATTTTATGAGTTTATGTTCTTTATTTAACTACGGAATAAAGCTCATAATAATCAAATGTTGGCTCGGACGGACGGCTGACGGACGGACGGACGCCGGACGAAAAGCGATCACAAAAGCTCACCCTGTCACTTTGTGACAGGTGAGCTAAAAAGATAGCATTTTGTAAAAGGAAAATGCTTGCTTAGTGTATAGATCATTGTAAAGTGATCTTGATAGAAAAAAGTAGGTCTTTTGATCTGTTGCAACATAATACATTATGCTAAAGAATTCGAGCTACATTTATTACACAAAGTAGTTCAGCAACACAAGAATGTAAAAACAACATGATAATTATGCAATACTAATGTCAAATTTCTTAAAATACATAACAACATCTTAGTTACATTACTGAAATGTGTTTGATCACATGGCGTATATGGAAATTACTTATTTCTTGAAAATGATGTTTAAGAAGTTTTCAAATGAACATTATTATAATAATAACTACTAAAGTGGTAAAAAAAATGGTTTGATCAATTTTTCACTCTAATAAAAAGTTCAAACCTATTTTTGATTCTAATTGTAAGTAGGTACATAAACAGGTGAAGAACACATCTGAAATAAGTTTTTCTTGTTTTTTTTTTTCTTTTTTGTTTTATATTTCATCAACATTGTAAAGGTCATATGGCGACAAGAGCAGGAAGACCTCAGGTGCTTCTTTGTGCATTATTTAAGATACAACAATGGCCAGGTGCAAGCTGGATAGTTTCCTTACATGAAAGATTCCAAAGTCAATGGCGGGAATTGAACCCTGAGCTGTGAGAGGCAAGTGGTTTGAAGTCAATGACCTAAACCATTGGCTGAGGACACCACTCTGAAACAGTTGAAACTTGTTGAGCAATGTTTCAAAGTCTCACTAACACTGTAGATGTTACTTTACAAAACAAAATTCAGGTAACTCGGTATTTCAAGAATTTTTAGGCCCATATGTGGAACCACTGGCCTTTTCATAAACTACCTGAAGTCCTAGTGAGATTCAAACCATAAGCAGTAATGGCTACAGACTTAAGGTTGGTAACTTTAAACACTATGTAATGGAAGTGCCCAAAAACTAAGTTGAAAAATTTATCATACAATATAAAACAGCACTTAAATGTTTCTAAAAAGCATATTATTTCATAAATGCCAATATCTATATACATCTTTATACAGCTGATAGCATGAAAGAAATTTCAAATGCAAAATGAGAGATATCCAATAAAAAACATGTATCTTTAAACAATTTATCTCAGCATTAAAATAAGAATGTAAAATGTATACTTTTTCATTTTCTACAGTATGTACACTGTATTTGATATGTCTATGCTTCCAGTATATGTCCGTAATGACAGTTTGTGATAAAAGCTATCATAAAACAGATCCTTTTAAACGAACAAGACAGATAATTGGCCCTAGGTCACTCAACTGAGATGTTATTATAAGAAACAATAAATGATAGATCACTAACACAGTGCCATCACAAAAGCTCACCTCAGGGCACTAATACTCAGGGGAGCTTAAGATGTGATCCCAGTACTCTGTTACATTTAGGTCCACAATATGTATCCTTTCAGCAAAAATATTCTCTTGCTTCATTTTGTTTACAGGAGTTTTGTGTAGGAATTGGTGGGACAGGTCGTCGATTGACACCTGGAGAACTGCTTTGTGATGACAGATCTGTTCTAGCAAGAGGGGACAAATTCTGCTGCGTCTGTCCGTCTGCTGAACTTGATGTCTGCAAAGTCTGGTATCCCCGATTGGCTGCATTGCTAGGCGACTGACTTCTATCCTGAGTAGCTATTGGCTGAGTGTAATGAGCTGTTCTTTGACCATAAGTATCAGCAACAACTTCATTTGAAGCAGAGTTATCCACCCCTTGTAAACGACGAATATTACTGATTCGTTCATAATCATTTGATCTCCTGGGTAATGGTGGAGAGGCAGATAACAGTTCCAGATAAGGTGGGTAGGTTGCTGTCGGCTGAATGTAATCATTACCTCTTGTATCCGAGGAGGAACCAGAGGAATAAGTTGATGTACTCATTGACGATGACCCTGACGTTCCACTGGAACCAACGCTTGACAATGAACTTGACCCCTGGCTAGAACTTGAATCTGACCAGCCAGGTACCGATGATGAAGTATCCAGATTCAACGTATTTAATTCAGTTTGGTTTCGGAACTTACATTCAGACGGATTTAAAGGTGCCTTTAGTGAGGATACAAGCCTTGTCCAAAACCACTCCAGTAATTCTTTCCTTGTGTAGTTACAACAGGTGATATGTCTCAAAATTTCAGGAATGGTGCAGTCTTGTATCAGCACTGGAATCAGTTTCTTATTTCGTGAACCTAAAATAAACACCAGTAACTGAATGTCACAAAACAAACCAGCACACAAAGAAATAAAAAGAAAGAGGAAGTCCAATCTACAAAATATCTGGACCATTAAGTATCAGACACAATTATAAATTGTAAAAGCCTTTGGAAGTCTATGCAAATCAATAAGACATCAAGGGGCATTTTTTTATTCAACTTCTGTAACAGCCACAATGCTATGTTTCATATATAATTTATCAAAGCTATTTGCATTGTTAATTCTGAGAGTATATTTCTAAAGATATAATTCTATATGAACAGATCTATGTTGCAAGAGACACTGGTGTATTGTCATTTTCTCAAATAGATAAAACCTTTGTTGAGGTAAGTAAGACAATGCTACAAGCCAAAAATGGTCAAATATCTAAGCTTTTGGCAAGTCAGTTTTGGAAAAACTCTAAGATCCAATAGGTCATGATTCTTGCAACTTCATAAGGTTATGACACATATAACTAGACCTACCACTGCAGGTGATTAATACCCCCATCAGCAACTTTCACTTTTTGAAAAATAAGTGGTCTAAAGAAAAATTTGACCTCAACTTATAGTTAATGAATTATCAACTGTGTACAAAGATTTATTTCAATTAATTGCAATCCCAACCAGGATCTTCATATGAACTTGCTTTAAACCAAGTTTGATTACAATATCTCATTTCTAACTCTAGATATTGTCTAGAAACCATTTTTCTATTTTCAGTAACAGTGACCTTGACCCAAGGGTTCCAAAATGCAAAACCAACTAAGGTCTTCATATAAGCTTGCTATACACCAAGTTTGATTACAATATCTCATTCATAACTCTAAAAATTGTCCAGAAACCATTTTTTTATTTTAAGTAATGGTGACCTTGACACAAGGGGGTTCAAATTCAATACCAACTGGAGTCTTCATATAAGCTTGCTTTACATCAAGTTTGATAACAATATCTCATTTCTAACTCTTGTTATTGTCTGGAAACCATTTTTCTATTTTATGTAACAGTGACCTTGACCTTGAACCAAGAGGGTTAAAATGCATTTCCAACCAGGGTCTTCATATGAGCTTGCTATACACCAAGTTTGATTACAATTTCTAATTCTTTACTCCAGTTATCATCCGGAAACCATTTTTCTATTTTTAGTAATATTGTGACCTTGACCCCGGGTTATCTAAATGCAATACCAACGGGGGTTTCCACATAAGGTTGTTTTACCAAATTTGATTACAACACCTCATTCCAAACTCTTGTTATTTTCCAGAAACCATGAAGGAGACCGACAGATGGACCGGCCAACAAACTGACTCCTATATACCCACCCTAAACTTTGTTTGTGGGGGCATAATTAAAGTAGCCAAGTTCTTGATTGTGCAGTTTCTGATAAGAAGTCACCTTTTTGACAAACTGACAATGAACTTATACATTCAAAATTCATACATCGGTTAAAATTACTGCATAGTTTCATTTTGCTTTACTAACCTGGTGAAAGACCATGAGCAAATTTTGTCTGGAAATCACAAGCTGAACTCTGCAAATAACTGGGTGATATAACAATGATCATCCTCCTACATCTGAAAACAATAAACCCAATCACTTAAGATTATTTAAAGCCCTAATTATCTCTTTGTCTGTCTTGTTTGCCCTTATACATAATCATTTCTTCAACCAAATAATTTAATTAAGTAATTTCAGAAGCTTTCATGTATAACAGATGACAACAACTTTCAGTCTCAAATGGCATGATTGTTCCTTTTCAAAACATAGTCAAAACCAAAGTAATGCGTTTGCGACCAGCATGGATCTAGACCAGCCTGCGCATCCGCGCAGTCTGATCAGGTTCCATACTGTTCGCTTACAAACCCTATTACAAGTAGAGAAACTGATAGAGAACAGCATGGATCCTGATCAGACTGCGCGGAGGCGCAGGCTGGTCTGGATCCATGCTGGTTGCAAACCCACTATGTTGGTTTTGTCATGACACTTCTCAAGTATAGAACCAGACTAGCCTCTATACTGCTGGTAGCTCAAGTTCTGTATTTTGATACTGAATGCCTTTATATTGTTTTATGAACTGTTTCAATTCAACATAAGGCAAATTCAATACATCAATTCAGTAGGTTAAGAATGTGAAAAAACAACAGTGAATAATAACCTGTGTTCAATCAGTTTAGCTGTAACAGTATTGTGTGAGGCACCAGGAAGGTCGTCCCTCCATGGTACAAACAGTTTCAGACCATTCTCATCCTCAAGTTTCTCTATAAGTTTCCGTACAAATATCAAGTCTTCTCCCTCTGGGTTATAGCACACAAATGCATCGTATATTGTAGGGATGCCTTTAATAACTGAAAAGATAGTTCTACATGATTCCAAATGATGTTTAAATAAATTTTGTATTAAGACACATGTAATCATATGACTATACTAAAACTAAGCTGGATAAAATCATGTTTTCATACAAATCTTTTAACAAATATGCACTTCTATACATTTGATTGTAATTATTTTCAGTTTTAGAGCTTAGAAAGTTTGAAACATGTATGGGTGTAATATTATTTGACATTTTAAAGGCAGGGCTGCCAACAGCAAATTGCAAAATCAGAGGAAAATACGCCGGGGGTCAAGGGGGCTGCGCAAGCTCCCTTTGCGGGTCCAGGGCAGACCCCTGGTGGGGGTCCAGGAGGCGTAGCCCCCGGAAGCTCCTGGATTCTGATGATTTGGTTTGCCCTTAAATCAATTTCCTGGACTCTAAATTTGACTTCCTTGGTTGCCTTCAAAGCCATTCAGAGACACTTTAGTTGGACTTCAGGTTTTCATCAGCCCTCAAAACAAATATCCGACATTTTGACAACAGACAAGAGCGACAATGTAAACTGTAATTTGATTGGTTATTCTAAAATAGAATGCCGGAAAAGACTCGATTTGGCCAATGAGAAAAGCGCTTACAGACGTACCATAGGCGGCTAGCGTAACGATTAAAGCCGAAACGTGCCAGTTTTTGGGTACTGTATAAAATATGACGAATGAATTTATTGTCTTTGTCGAATTTACATCGATCTCAAAAATGACCCAGGAGCTCACGAAATCTGCGGATTTCCGCGAATCCGCGGAAAATCGGCAGCCCTGTAAAGGATAATATCAACATATATAGCCACACTATAAATTCATAAAGAAATGACTGCAAGTAAGTCAAACTAAACATTACAAATTAACGTCTTCATTTAAACTGAACATTACCATCATTGACAGTCATAACAGCAGATTCATCAACATCATGATCTAATGTCTGCGACACTGAAAAAAACAAAACAACTGATCTGATTAATTGATTCACTAATTAACAAACCAGGATATATATGCTTTTTAGTTTATTATATATTTTTTAACATATCTTGCTACATTAAATGCATCTAAATGCATACTGAACCCATATTGTATTACATGTACCCTGAACCATTTTCATGAGAACTGATTCAAGCAATGTATCAATTTGAGCAAAAGTATTTAATACAATTTACCCATCCAATTAAATTTTTTTTTATCTTGAATCAGTTATGAAAATAAATAAATTCTGAAGTACAGAATTAAAAGAAATTTCCTTCAGACATGTGGGTAACTCATTAATAAATAAATAATCAAATTAAAAGTAATTTTGGCAAAATGTAAAGTTATTTTTACTTTTACTTGTACACTCCCCACTTTCACTCAGATGGGCAAAATGTCACTGTTAGTGAACAGTTGCAGAAATAAATTTTAATAATATTTTTTTTTTTATCAAAACTGAATTTTCTATCAGTTGTATAAAGTAATTCTTAAAATAAATTTTTAGCTGTACATAACTATACATTACCTGTGCTATCCTGAATTGGTTTCTGGTTAGTTTTAAATCTGGATTTGACTTCAATATATTTGTCACAATCTCTCTCTATAATAAACAAGAGGGCCATGATGGCCCAAAGTCGCTCACCTGTATATAGGCCCCCCGGAGCGGGGCCAGTTTAAACCCCAGGGCTTTTATTTGAACAAACTTGGTTGACACCCATTAGAAGATGTTTCATGCTAAACATCTAAGGTCTAGCTTATTGGGTTTTCTAAAAGAAGATTTTTTATGTCTATATATATATATATATATATATATATATATATATATATATATATATATATATATATAATATATATATATAATATATATATATATATATATATATATATATATTATATATATATATATATATGTGTGTGTGTGTGTGTATGTATGTGTATATATATATATATATATATATATATATATATATATATATATATATATATATATATATATATATATATATATATATATATATACACAATATTGGTTCCTTACATATATATATATACATACATATATATATATAAGATATATATATATATATATATATATATATATATATATATATATATATATATTTATATATATATATATATATATGTATGTATATATATAATATGTATATATCTAAAAAAAAAGTCGAGCTAATGAATGACCCCCGGGGCGGGGCCAATTTTGACCCCAGGGCTCTTATTTGAACGAACATGGTAGACATCCATTAGAACATGTTTCATGCTAAATATCTTAGCTCTAGCTCTTTGGGTTCTTTCAAAGAAAATTTTTTTAGTTTTACTATATGCATATAGGGAAAATCAATGACCCCCTGGGGCGGGGCCAATTTTGACCCCAGGGCTTTTATTTGAACAAACTTGGTAGACACCCATTAGAAGATGTTTTATGCTAAATATCTTAGCTCTAGCTCTTTGGGTTCTTTAAAAGAAGATTTTTTAAGTTTTTACTATATACATATAAGGAAAATCAATGACCCCCAGGGCGGGGCCGATTTTAATTCTAGGAACAAAATTTGAACAACTTTGGTTTTGGATCTATAGATGATACCATAGACCAAATATCAAAGCTCTAGGCCATTTACTTTCAGACCATAAGATTTTTCAAGTTTTCACTATATGTATATAATGAAAATCAATGACCCCCGAGGGCGGGGCCAATTTTGACCCGAGGGCCATTATTTGAACAATTTTGGTAAAGGTCTACCACACAATGTTTCATGCCAAATATCTTACCTGTAGCCTTTGCCAATTCAGAGAAGAAGATTTTTTATGTTTTACTATATACATATTTAGAAACCTATGACCCCCCGGGTTGGGGCCAATTTTGACACTAGGGACAAAATTTGTACAACTTTGGTATTGGACCTTCAGATGATACCATAGACCAAAATATCAAAGCTCTAGGCCATTTACTTTCAGACCAGAAGATTTTTCAAGTTTTCACTATATGTATGTAATAAAAATCAATTGAACCCCCGGGGCGGGACCAATTTTGACCCTAGGGCCATTATTTCAACAATCTTGATAGAGGTCTACTACACAATGTTTCATGCCAAATATCTAATCTGTAGCCTTTGCCAAATCAGAGAAGAAGATTTTTTTAGATTTTACTATATACATATAAGGAAAAACCTATGACCCCCGGGGCGGAGCCAATTTTGACACTAGGGACAAAATTTGAACAACTTGGTAGAGGACCCATAGATGATACCATATACCAAAAATCAAAGCTCTAGGCCATTTACTTTCAGACCAGAAGATTTTTCAAGTTTTCACTATATGTATGTAATGAAAATCAATGACCCCCCAGGGCGGGGCCAATTTTGACCCTAGGGCCATTATTTGAACAATCTTGATAGAGGTCTACTACACAATGTTTCATGCCAAATATCTAATCTGTAGCCTTTGCCAAATCAGAGAAGAAGATTTTTTTAGATTTACCTATAGACATATAAGGAAAAACCTATGACCCCCCGGGGCGGGGCCAATTTTGACACTAGGGACAAAATTTGAACAACTTTGGTAGAGGACCCATAGATGATACCATATACCAAAAATCAAAGCTCTGGCCCATGTACTTTCAGACAAGAAGATTTTTTAATTTTGTGTTTTTTGAAATCCTTTTCTGGCCCTGTGACCTACATATGCAACAGACCGGAACCATTTGAACAACTTTGAAAGGGGACCACCCAAGGATCATTTCTGCAAAGTTTGGTTGATGTGCAGTCATTGGTTTCAGAGGAGATGTTGTTTATGTGAAAAGTTGACGACGCACGACGCAGGACGCACGACGACGGACGACGGACACAGGGCGATCACAATAGCTCACCCTGAGCATTGCTCAGGTGAGCTAAAAAGATTAAATTCTATAATATGATATTTTTACAGAATGTTTTCTAGAATTGTTTTTATACACTATCCAAACCATCCTTGGTCTAAGTGCATCATATCATAATAGCCCAAAATAGTTCGCGCCAGGGCTTTTTATTACATAAACGATGGTACAGGTAAAGACGGACATCTGAGAAATATCAGTTTGTAAAATCAGTCTGTCTTGCACTCGAAATATGAAGACAACATAATTAAATATAATAAATTGGCTTTACTGGGGTGAGTGCATTTTCTTTATTTATTGTACAGGGCTCACACTGGCTTAAATAAAATAATAGCCAATATTTTTAACTTAAAATACTAATAGCCAAAAGTTCAGCGGACTATTCACGATTTAGCGATTAACAACATAAGCAGTTGATTAAATAAACATTACATATAAACCTTTTTCAGTTTTATAAGGATTCTCAAATAAACTGATACATTGTGTATATATTGAGACCTACCTTTTTTTTTAAAAATAGAACCACAACTTAAATTGTTATTATAGAACAGAATAAAAATGTTATATAGTATATAATGACTGTATATCAATATAAAAAATTATAATATTAAAGGGAGACACAGGCAAACTTTTCATTTTCTTAGTTTTGAATTTTTCATTCATTATTCTGTAAATGCCCTCAAAATGAATATATAAGACAGTCAACGGAACAAAACTTTTCTCCATATAAAGAATAAAACGGTGGTTTCCTAACTTGACCCGCGTGGGTCAGGTTAGAGCGCTAGCATTTCACAATAGTTGTCAAAGTGAACTCTGGAAACGTTAAAGAAAATGTCAAATGAATGACTTAGGCTCTTTTCAATCATACAATATCCACAATATCTGTTATTGTAACTTCAAGGGTTTGTTCATGTCACCTGGCTTGTTTTAAAACTATTTGGTGATTCTATTGGTGTCTAAATTTTGTTCAGCATATATAGATATATTTACGATTCAAACCCAAAATCTATAGAATTTAAACAGAAATGCATGATGAAACTTTATGAAAAGTCATTTTAACGTGATTTGAATACATAAGATCATTTTAATATTTTTGTCATTATTTTGCCTGAATATCCCTTTAAAGATTCATTATGAATTTACATAATGCTATTATCAGACAATTTCTTTTGTTTGTTTTAATCAAATTTTGTCAGCTATAACCACTGTCAATATCCACATTAGTAGATCTAGGTCATATTAGCCTATAAATATAACAATTGCAATCTCATTCACAGAATGCAGCCTTTTTTTCTGAATAACTTACTGAAAAATGTCATCATCACCAATGTAATACAAATTTTCTGCCATAATAGTAAAGATTTTTAAACAGAACATAGCTTATTTTCACCTTTAAATAAATATCAAAATTATCGGTGTCGCAAAAATATGTGACAATCGGATTTTTTCCTGTTTTCTGAAGAAATACTCACAATTTTGGTTGTTGTGCAAATGGTTGTTTGGAAGTTAATACTTTTTAAATATGTTATAGTTGTTTTCAACTGGCGATTTAGTCAAGTAGCTTAAAACAAAAACAAGAGCTGTCTGTAGGACAGCATGCTCGACTATTCTAAGTGCTTGATAGTAAAAGAGCCTTGATATTGTTAAATTTTTTAAGTTAACAAAAGGGCTAATTTTTTTTTATAAATTCATGTTATAGGCCTTAGAGAGAGTCTAATTATACAGAATTGGCTTGACTATTCGGAAGGTAATGTCACAAGGTTTTTTATTGAGTATAATAATACTAATAACCTATGAATACATAAATTTGACAGAAAAGGTACAAAGGCTTGATATTAAGATGTTTTATCAAGTAAATCACTACTTTATTATTATGAATGCATAAAATTGTCCCAAAAAAGGCACAAACCCTACAGTAGTTATTGAGATAACAGCTTACAAGCAAAACTTTACCATGAATTTCTAAGTTGAAAAAGGGGAGAAAAATCAGCCTAAATGCAAGATAGAATTATGGATCTTTGTCAGTGACCTACAATTATGACCCTAAATGCATATGTGAAGTTTTACATAAATATCTTTAATAGTTATTGAGATATGTAAACATTAACCAAGAGACTAAGTAGAAAAGGGGATATGAATCAGCCTTAATGCAAGATAGAGTTATGGAACTTGGTCAGTGACATACAATTATGACCCTCCAATTATGACCCTAAGTGCATGTGTAAAGTTTCAAGTAAATATCTTTGAAGACCGTTAACCTTTAACCAAAATTTCTAAGTTTCAAAGGGGCAAATAATTCTGCAAATATTGCAGACAGAGTTATGCAATTTTGCAAACTGATGTACATTGTTACTATAAATAAGTATTTTAAATTTCAATTGATTATCTCAAGCAATAATTGAGATATTTGACTTTACAAAAAAACTTTAACCAAAATTTCTAAGTTCCAAAGGGGCATAATTCTATCAATATGGTAGGCAGACTTATCCAACTTGTCAATCTGATGTACATTGTTACTATAAATAAGTATTGTAAGTTTCAATTGAATATCTCAAGCAATAATTGAGATATTTGACTTTACAAAAAACTTTAACCAAAATTTCTAAGTTAAAAAGGGGCATAATTCTGTCAATATTGTAGGCAGAGTTATCCAACTTGTCAATCTGATATACCTTGTTACTATAAATAAGTATTGTAAGTTTCAATTGAATATCTCAAGCAATAATTGAGATGTTTGACTTTACAAAAAAACTTTAACCAAAATTTCTAAGTTAAAAAGGGGCATAATTCTGTCAATATTGTAGGCAGAGTTATCCAACTTGTCAATCTGATGTACCTTGTTACTATAAATAAGTATTGTAAGTTTCAGTTGAATATCTCAAGTAATAATTGAGATATTTGACTTTACAAAAAACTTTAACCAACGCAGACGCCGACGCGGACGCTGACGCCGACGCCGACGCCGGGGCGACTACAATAGCTCTCATATTCTTCGAATAGTCGAGCTAAAAATCAAAATTTGCCATTACTGCAATTTACAGTAAATTTTGGGTTGGTCAATATCCAGTTTATCAATTTTAAGACGATCTTTTTGGCTAATTGACGGATATTTGATGGCTATTATAATGCTGGACAATATCTTTAAAGTACTTATACAATTTTACATCTCGCATGTATTTTTATCACCTCGGGCAGTATGGTAAGCAGCATGTGACCGATAAAAAGTTGACACTCAATTAAATCCACCCCGCTGGTGTTAATTGGGTCTACTGCATTCTTTATCGATTTTCACACCTTAAATAAACACTGTTGGAAGTAAAAAATAATCGCCAGATTTTGTAGCCAAAATGCAAAAAATAATCGCCAATCTTATAAAATAATCGCAAATGGCGACTATGGCGACCGACAGCGTGAGCCCTGATTGTATGTTGATTAAAAATGCACTAAATTATTACAAAGTATCTGCCGTTTTAGATGCTGCTCCCAATCCTTACTAGATTGAGAAGGGAAAATAAGTTGCCCATATAAAAACCAAAGTGCCATATCATCCAAGTTAAGCTCGAGGCTTTAAGGCAAATGAATTTTCTTGGAAAAAATCATAACAGAGGAAATGACCTGCCATTAATTTACAATAGACAGGGTGGAAATTTAACCAGGGCTGATCAAAAGGTAAAGCGTTGTGTTATTCGAATGGTGTGTTATTCGAATGGAGCAGGGACATTTGGTGACAGTGGGATATTAATCATGTGTGAAAAACCTTTCACTTTAAAAGATTATGAAAATTTGTAAACAATGAAATATTTCAAATACATACCAATGAATTTTTTACTGTCAGTGAGAACATCAAACCTTGCTAAAGACATCAAATAACTCCACAAGTTTCCTACAGTTGGTGAGAATTCTGGTCTGGAGGTCCAATCTTCAAGTAACTGCTCTGTCGGACTTTTCTCTCTCTCGAAATTCTTAATTTCTAAATAGCCAAAACCGACCATTTCTGCCAGTCCTCTGAAATCATTCATCAAATTAACGTCTTCATTTAAACTTCCTTCTAAGTTTAAGTGTAAAGCAATGTGTCTTCTGCAACTTGAATTCAGCGCTTCCAGAGGAATCTGAACATATTTTGAATTTAAAACACAATCTTCTGGCAACTCGCTTCCCTCCGCCATTTTGAAAATCACTTTCAATTGGAGAATACCTAATCAATCTTTAATGTCACCGTATGCATATTGTAATAAACGTCATATAAAAACCCAAACTCCTCACAGTGATTACCTCCCTTGGCAGAATTGTAATCACTGCCTTCACAAAGTTCACGTGACCATAGAAAACAGGCACGTGACTTTAAAATGGAGGATACTCCAAAGAAAACTGTTCTGGATGAAAATTGCTTCATTTGTTGCAAAAACAAACGTTTTTATGGTTTGAACGGGAGGAAAGCCGTTGAGAACGAACTTATTAACAAGTTGAATAAATTATCTGGGAAAAATTTTGAAGATTTTTGTTCGCAATACCCATCTAAAATATTCGGGATATGTAGGAAGTGTTTGAAGAAAGTTAATTCAGCATACATTTTGCAAATACAGTTGATAAATGTTATTGACAGTTCGGATCAGGATCATGAAGATGGACAGCCTAGGTTCAAACGGATGGCGAACAGTCCATTAACTCCTAAACTTCTGGTTGATACGGACGATGACTCGGTGAGTTCGAAACGTTCAAAAGTGAGACGACCTCTACATCTTGAACTGCAGGATGACTCAAGCAGCATTAACAGTATTCCACCAACAAGTGATGATCACTGCTATTCATCAGTACAATCGTTAGAAAAAAACAAAGAAAATATTGTTGACTTTGAACATTCTTATTCAAAAATCATCGTAGACTCGCACTGTAAGAAAGAAAAATCAAGTGTAAAATCAACTGTAGAATGCCTGAAAAGTCATCTTGTGGAACCCGACATTTCGTCAAGTTTGGTGAATGACATTGTTGATGTAATTTTCAATCATAAGGTATTTTTGTTTTCTCTTTCATTTTAAAGATTTCTATTCACTTAATATGCTGTACAGTACACTGTATTTCTGCAATATTCAGATTTTTGTAGGTATATTGCTGTTTCCATATTTACTTAAGGTAAAGGGTCAACTATGTCCTATACCAAGGTAAAGGGTCAATTTTGACCTATACGAATGAATTTAAGATGGATCCTAACATAGGCCACATGTGACCAGGATTATTATTTTGATCGTATGTTGGGGGGAGTGGTTGTTGCTTTTTCATAACACTTTGATCATTGGCATCTTCAGTTCTACAGAGTGTTATGGATATTAATAACGATTGACTGATGTAAACAGCGGTCAAATGAAGTGAGTAAAGTATTTACATGTACTAGTTATTAGCTCCACTTTAAAATATGAAATATAAAAATTTATTTTGTATAAAATATTGTATAAATTTGTACAGAATATGGAAATCAAAGAGAAAAATATACATCATAGGAAATTACAAGTTTAATAACCAGATAGCTCAGCCGGTAGAGCAACCTAGACTTTGTATAGACATGGTTTTAGGAAGGTCTCAGGTTCAAGTCCTGATCTGGTTGTTACTTGTATTATTCTTTGATATATATATATATATATATCTATCAATTATATCTAAATCTTTCTGAATTTTCATGCCAAATTTATATATTAGTTTGTCAAATGTTATTTGTTTGTTTTTCTTATTTTATTTTTTCTCACTAAAAATCAGTCATTTTTAACTATTCTCAGGAAATTTATATTATAAAAGTTAGATTTTGTCAGAAGGAATGTTGCTAATGTTGTAAAATGTTTAAGCCCAACCCATTTGCACTATACTTCTATGTATATATGTTTTTGCGTTATTCATATTTTACAGTAAAGTATTAAACTAAATCATTGACATCTACAGGTACTGTTAAAGGCTGTTGAGAGAAAGATGTTGAGTGTAATTACAGACATGTGCTCAACTTTATCATCCAGAAATGTGGCATTTTCAAGTGTACTGTCCCGCTACAGAAGTATCACTGGCCTTTCAATGTTTGGTGACCAGCTGCTGAATGAAATCATTCAAGAAATTTCTCAAAGGTACACAGTTAGCATTCAGGAATATAAAATTCATTATAAGCTTTAAATGACATAGCCTTAGTTTATAAACAGAAATAGAGTAATGTCAAACTTTAAGTCTGACATTAAAACAGCATGCCTACAGGTACCTTCTTATTTTGGTTGAAATTTTGAAAATACATTTTACAATAAAATATTGTCAAGTGAACAAAGAAGGTAATTTATACATTGCAAACAGCACTGACAATCCACATAATTAACCAATTAACTGAGATAGTGATGCAGTAGAAATCTGGTGATAATTCAACAAAACCAGTCGTGTAAATTATTTCTTGAAATTTTGTTACTTTTCTTAAAATCTACATACATTTCGGTCAACTTCGAATTTCTTGAACTTTTTTGGCTCAACTTTTTTTTGGACGGTGGCATGGTAAGAAATGTCACACTGTCACATTTGAAATTAATTATGCAGTGCATAACTTTTGTGTGAAAAAATAATTTATATAATTGATTGTTACTAAAATGTTAATAAAGAAATTAATTGCTTTCCATCATAAAGCAGTACGGATAGTGGACTGCTACTTGTAATGCAGTGATTTTGCAGTATAAGTATTTAAAATTTATTCATGTAAAGGTTTGACATAAAAATCATGGTCATTTGTGTAATTTTCATACTTTATATGCTTGTCTAGAGCATAACTTGGTCTGTATAAGTTGGATTTACCCAAGACTTGGTATGCATTCGTGTAAACTCAGAAATTTTAAAAAGTAATTTCATTGTCAGTTAATCTATAAAGTACAAGGAAAGGAGTAGTGGCTTTAATATGAATTCATACTGAATTAAAATTGTTTCTATAATAGTATTAATGCAAAATGTATCATAGGTGTACATAGTAATTTCTTTCTCTTAAGATTAAGTGTAGCATTAATGTTGTATGGGTTTGTTTTTTGTACTACTTAGTTTCACTTATGTCATCACCTAGATAATTTCTGAATGACCTAAAATGTGTTAATGCAACCACCTTTTTAGAATCCCATTCTTGTTGGATGTCTTTGCGACAATAAGTTCTAGCACTGGAGAACCAACAGAACAGAAAATTGCTCCAATAGCAGCAGCATATGCCATCTTGATGAACTCAAGGTCAGAGAAACTTTCAGCCTGGCACAGACTTACTACTATAATTGTTACAAAAGGACATTTGGATGACTCAGTAATTTATTTGTACATCATCATCATTATAACGGGTTTACTTTTCTTTGAAATCCCAACATCCTATTTTAACTTGACATTTTAAGGGGGGGGGGGGGATTAAAATTTGCTATAAATGCAGGTAATTTTTTTTATTGGTGGTTGTAGTTTTTTTTACCAAAACTACTATCACTCTACTTGCCTTTCTATACTTCACTGTATTGTAACTGGAAAGGTAGATATTGTAAGTCTCATAAAGATATATATATTACATATGTTTAAGATTTTCTACTTCCATAATTATCCATTTATAAGATATACATTGACTGGTGAGCACATCTCTATGTAAATATACATACACATGTTATAAATTATGTGTGCTCATGCATATATCTCACTGCTAAGATTTATTAGCAAGATATTGAAGCCATGCTTAGACACAATGACCTGGGTGCTGTTTTGAGCATTTTGCAGACTTAAAAGAAGAAAACATGTCTTTTTCAGGCATTGACAACTCTGAACCATTTGGGTGTTTGCTTGTCTGCCCCTACCAAAACCCGTCTTCTTGATGAAGCTGGAAATGGAAGTGACCTTGGTATTGTGTCAGAGCTGAAAAACAATCCAATCATTAAAGTGACTGGAGATAATTTGGATATTTATGTTAGAACTGGTCACAAATCATTAGATAAACACAACAAAGATCTTCACTTGTTTGCCTCGAACATCATCTTCAGCAGAATTGCCCAACCACATATGTACAGTCTTCGTGAAAACAGTATTCCTCTATCAAATCTAACTTCAGATTTATTCCTGCCACATGGACACTACACTGAAACACTTATGAGCAGCTATACAGTTCTTCTGGGTTAATATGTATTAATTTCTATAAACATTTCTTTGCCCTTGATTAAATTCTGACAACAGTTACTTATGATATTACTTAAGTACATTGTAACTATCATATACTGATACTGTGTACAGAAACTGTCTGGAAATTTATGTGACGTCATTGTTTCCTTTAAAGGGCCCTTCATTGAATTAGGAAATATTATAAGTTGATATACCTTAGTGTGTGTGTTTGTCTCTGTTTTTATTCTTTTTTTACAGTATCATTGTTATCCAATATTTCTTCAATAATTTTTTTGCATTTTAAAATGAATAACTTGTCTGTAATACTGAATTGTTTAATTTATAAATTTAAAAAAAATGTAAAAACTGTTATAATTACCACATTGTTTCATGTAGGAAGTATGTAACACTGTTATAAATTTCACATTGTTTATACAGGAAGGATGCTGTCAGAGTTAAAACCATTTACATGGATGAAAGCAGTGTTGCCTGCCCACATTAAGCATCCATATCAGCAGCAGATGGCTATAAAGTCCAAGGTGTACCAGCTACCAATTATGTTTAAGAATGAAGCTAAACATGAGGACTGTGTTGATATACTCGATTGTTATGAGGACATTTTAGATGATTGTTTCGTGAAAGCCTTTGGTATGGTTTATTGTTTTGATGTTTCGATTATAACTCTTTGAAAGTTGCTGATAAAAAAGCTTTGAATAATTATGGCTGGCACAGAGCCTCCTCTGCCATTTCAGAAATTCTTCAAACTGCATAAAATAAAAAATGAATATTTTAAATATAAATGTTTTTAGTCCCCTACCGGTTTAACTGTAGGGGCTTTAGGTTTACCCTCCGTCCATCTGTCTGTCAGTTGGTCCACAAAACTGGATCCTGCGATAACGCAAAAAGTACTGAAAATCTGTATATGAAACTTGATATACATGTATGGATAGATGGCATTATGGAGATTATGCACGTCTTTTTCTTATCTTCCTATGTTGAAAATTCTGGTTGGTATGGCAACAAATAGTATGAAAATATGGCAAATTTATCACATAAACTGGATCCAGTGTTAACTGAAAGTATTTTTATGAATAGATGGCAGTCTGGAGATTATGCACATCTTTTTCTTTTCTTCTTATGTTGAAATTTCTGGTTGCTTTGGCAACAATTAGCCTGAATTTCAATATTTCTGATTTAAATTTTTCAGCTTTTTCACTATAAGTTCTTTATTTCTTAAGGTGTTTACTTCAAAGGTGTTTACTTTAAACTTTAAGTTTTTGGTCATCAACCACATCATATGTGACAAGGTTTACAACTCTAGCACAAAAATTATCAGTATTACCTCCCTTGAACTTAAATTTTTATGGAAAAAAATGTTGTCTTTTTTAAATAACTTCTTTATTTCCTAATGTATCTACTTCAAACTTCATATATATGTTACTTATTATCACTTAACTTAGAACTCAAAAGATTTAAGTTCATTCATGTCATTCATTCACTGGTAAAATTGAATGGCCAATGTTGCTGGGGTTCTAACCTGTAGGGGACTTATGGATTGCTTGCAAAACTATGATAATTGCTTCTTGTTGTTTTTTTTTTTTTGTTGTTTTTTTTTTTTTTGGAGGGGGGTTAATAAAAATGCAGTACTGTAATAAATATTTTGTTTAACCAGAAGAGGCACTGTTTAGCTGCTTGTTCTCATGAAGCTATTTCTCTCTGTTAATTTGTTCATCATCAATGGCAATTTGATGTATAGATACCGGTATAGTAAAAAATTTAAAAATCTTCTTTTAAAAAACCAAAAGAGCTAGATACAACAGACATAATTGAAGTTGAAGTTGGTTTACATGTTTAGTTGTTGTTTTTTATTTTACCAGTTTGCATGAAACAACTGTTACGTGTTCACTGTTTTGTTGTGTTTGCCTTAGGTATTAGCTGAACAGACATAAGAGATCATCAGTATGCTACCAGCAGTAAATGAAGGTATTTTAAATAATTTGGATCTTTAAAAACATCAGAAACATTCTAAACAGACGACCGATTTCTGACAGAGATTCTAGAAGCTTGAGCTCCTGGCTGAGTTAACACCAATGGGAGAAATATCATACAATTATTAATTCACAAAATTTTCAGAAAAATGTGGACATGGGACACCCAATTACTGCAATGGTTAGGCCTAATTTACAAATAAACATATTATGGATATTTCTCCTTTGTTAATTGTAAAGTAAAAAAAATAAATTTAAACAATCTAAATTTCCTCTTGTGATAAAAATCATAAAATAAGTTCAAACTATCTCATTGTATTGTTTACTAACGTATATGCACAATGTATTACGGTATCGCAGATATTTTAAATTATGAAATCTGGTATTAACATTGTTTCTAGATTTACTTCTTGTGTTGAGATAAATTGAGAAAATTTAAACTTTTTAACAGGTTCAAACAGTCTCCTTCAGAAATACAAGGTTGTAGTTGGTGGAGATCAGCTGACTAGAGTACGTTTGGAGGAAGCAAAACAGCTCCGTTCACTATCCACATCTCCAAAGAAAAGATTTGATAATCTACATCCTTTTGTAATTGAATTATGGCATACTAAGCAAGATTTTCTGGAGGTAAGTAACTGAATAACAATTTAAATTTAGTTGCTTGAAAAATTGATAGTAAACGTATTTTCAAAACTACATGTATATGATATAGAATGGTATGGTGAGGGATATAAGTCTGTTATGTTCCTCTCTATTTCCTTAGGTTCAGCAGTGGGTTGGTTTAAACATATTTATTTAAGCTCGATTGCGAAACAAGTTCTTACAACTTATATTAATCACTTTCGATTCCGCTTCCTGGAACCAACCAGTACTGGTGTCATATGAAGAAACATGGTCATAACCCGGGTAGTGCTCAAACCCATGATCTCTGGGTTGAGGGGCAGACACCTTAACCAATAGGCCACCGCTCCCCTCCAATAGCAGTGGGTTGGGTTAATAGAAGGAATTTTATTTGCTGCTTTTGCAAAATTCCATAAATTCACAAGTCCTTAAACAAGAGCTGTCGGTAGGACAGCAACGCTCGACTTTTCTTAGTGCTTTATATTGAAAGAGTCTTGATAATTTAAAAATTTTCTAACTTTACAAAAGGGCAAATTTTTTTCTTTAAATCCATGTTACAATTATAGGCCTTGTAGAGAGTCCTATAGTGCTCTCAAAGAAGAGTATTAAATGTCAACTTGTTTCAAAGCCAGATGTCAATATAATATGAAAATATCTAAGGTGGTATACATGAATGTAAATTCCAAGTTGAAAAAGGGGCATTCTTCTGTCAAAATGCTTCATATAGTTACCTCCTCCTGTCTACCGGTTGAGGTCATGATTGTGCACAGGTGTGCAAAGTTTCAAATTGTTATGTCAATGGACTTTGAAAATATTTGAGGTATTACATAAAATTTAACATAAGTGGTTACGCCGATGCCGACGCTCGTGTGACTACAATAGTTCTACTTATATTTATCCAATAGTCAAGCTAAAAATGATCTACTGTTGACTTTTTGACTTTCAAGGTTAAATGTTGTAAATACTTCTGGTATCCATGACATATTTCTTATATGAAAAGCTTCAATATTTGTTGGCAATATAAACTATAAGGAATGAATGTAAATTTTATTTATTTCTGTTAAAGTTTAAGAGGTAGATGTAGTTGGCTCTATTTCACTGAAGTCTCACCTAGCTTCAAAATTCCTTTATGGTAACAGTCATACATACTGCTTGACTACAATATTACCCTTTTTTTCAGAAAGCATACAAGGAGTTATATAGCCCTAAGTCTGTCCATCAACCTGGAACACTTTACCATTTAAAAGCCAAACTACAGCGCACAGATGTAACTGGAAAAGTTAAAGGGGCGTTTAAACAACATCACGAATTCATTATGCTAGTTGGTAAACAAATGGTTATTGAGCAGTTTCTGGAATACTTCGGAATGGAAGATCCATCATCATCCCCTACAGCTAACATCCCATCTGCTCATATTGAAAAGAAGCCAATTCATGAAAGGATGTCTGAGATGAATAACATTCTGAGACGGTTTATACTCAACTATGGTTACTTGGAAATGGTGGAAGGTACTTGTTCATGCAATGATGAAGTATACTGTTACTGTAATAATTTGTGCAGATGGTTTGTTCAATTAATTCAAATGCAGGATTGTGTTAAGGAAGGAGACATTATCAGATTGATTCCCAGCTTAATGGCATGCATACCATTCTTTTTCTCTCATTCAAGATTATCAAAATATTTTGTGGAATTAATTGACTTTATTATGAAAGCTGAATACATGCTGTCTCCATTACAAAGAATAAGGGTTTTAGAGGGGGCTTTTACCAATCTCAGAGGGGGAATTGGCAACAATATTGAAACAGACCTGGTGCAGGAGAATTCTGTAAGGAATCAAAAAGATCTGATAAGAAGCCTAGGAGCTGATAAGACTTAAAAAGCAAATTCCCGGTGTACAAAAGTTTATTCCTCTGTGTCATTGAAAAAGAAAACAACACGGCACCATACCCCAAAAGCTGAGAAAGACGAAAAAGAAATAAGTAAATCCCTCCGCTCATCTCGACCTTTTCGCAAGGTTGAAAATAGGAAATGTGAAGGTTTTCCAAATATACATGCAAGTCCTTTACATAAAATTGACAAAGCTGACTTTAAGTGTAGGATGAACCAAGTTATAGAGCGACTTAGTTAGGGACAAAATGTAGGGAAAACAAAATATGACTCTTCAGACAGTGATTAATCTGAGTGAGAGGGAACATATTTTCAATATGTCAGTGTGGAACAGTGACATACATAACAATTAATTCCTGAATATATTGCAAATTTGGTATTTGAAGGTTCATATCTTTATTGTTGAATTGGTGTATCAAGATGTTTATGTAACTGTTATTAATATTTTGTATTTTAGTATCTTAAAGGGACTCCACTGAGGTTTTTTGACATGATGGGACGGAAAATATTCTTTCCAGATAAATGTACAATCTGATGTATATTAAAACCACTAATCTTTGTTCAAAATTTCAGATTATTCGCGCACTTCGTATTTTCAGATTAACTATTCAAATTATAAAAAATGACCCAAAATGTAAAGCGTTTAAATGCTTTTCGCTCAAATTGAGCTAGGAAAAGCATAAAAATACAATTTTCAATTTATTTCAAAGTATTTTTCTTAATTATCTTTGCATATATATCTGTTTAAAGGGCCCAACTCATTTATATAAGAAATTCAAATTTTATATATTTAGGATTTTAAACTTCAATGGAGTCCCTTCAATAGTGATTCTGAGACATATTTTGTAACAAATTAACTGATACGTCAGGATAAATATCTCAGTCAGCATTACGAAATTAATCAAGGGGTAATATCTAAATTTTGTTTACTCCTGGTTTAATGGGATTCACATAAATTGAGTTTTAGCAGACTTTCATTACACTTTAATCATGAGATTGTAATTTTTTAATTTTTACATACTTTAAACAAATGACCAAATGTTATTCTTTTTGCTCGACACCGCTTGGATATTTTGAATAAGGCTTTTAAGGTTAGGAAATGGTCAATTTTTACAGTTCCTTATTGCGGCCATTATTGGTAGTCTACCTTAAGTGCATGATACTTGTATTAACTTCAATCAATTATTTGTATCATTTGATTGGATATCAGTTTAAAGAATTAAGTTAGAATTACAAGCTTTACCTTTTTATGAAGGTAAATTTCTTGAAAACTGCAAAACATACTCAGTTTAAACTTTTAGTTGTTCACTATCAATTTGTATTGCATTTATAATGCAATTTAAAGGGGATATCATTGACAAATTTTATGCCCCCGCCAATATAATGGCCGGGGCATATAGTGTTACCCTGTTCCATCATCGTCAGTTTCCGTTTATTATCTTAGCAACGGTTACACGTATTCAACTCAAATTTGACATAAGGATATGTCATGAGAAAATACAAGGCAAGTTCGAATTTGGTCATGGTTTGATGATTTTTGGCAGTTATGCCCCTTTCACTTTGAAATATGAAATTTTCAGTTTCCGTTCATTATCTCCCAAACAGTGTTACTTATTCAACTCAAATTTGAAGGAATGCACAGGTCAAGTTGGAATTTGGTCATGGTTCGATGTTTGAATTTGTTCGTGGTTCAATGATTTCGGACAAGCTATCTTTATTGAATGTTGGAAATTTTTTTGAATTTTCAGTTTCAGCACTCATACTTTTGTGGAAATGTATGTAGCCATTATTTTGGCTACAACTATGCAATATGTAATTTACAAAAGGTTAAGACTGAATAATTTCAGTGCCTTGAACATTGTATAAAAAAATGTTTTGTGTTAACATTTAATAGTTTTAAGGGCTTTGAACTTAAAATGAAAAAAATTATTTGTGCAAACAAATTTGGATCTTAACATCTGAAAGATCTAACATCTGAAATTTTGGCTGCATGCGGGGACATCCGTGGCATGATGACACATTTCTATTTTTTTGTTTTTTTTGTTTCATGTATTGAAAAAAATTTGCCTTTCCTCAATTATTGTCAAAGGTAGTCACTCAAAACTATTTTTTCAATATCATGGGCAGAAGCACTTGCAGAAGTATGTTTTGTTTTTATTTTGCCATTGCATACAATCCTGAACCCAGACTAGAACTCCGCGAGTCGGATGTGTCGCCTTGTGAACAATATTGTTTAGGAGAAATGGCCAGGACAAAAATGATATTTGAAAATTAACAAAGGGCAATAGCTCAAAAAATAAGAAATGCAGAGCAGCAGTTTCTGTGCATTGCACTTCTTATCAATAAGATCTATAATCCTACTAAGTTTCAAGTCTAAAGCTTTTATAATTTTTGAGAAATGGACTGGACAAAAATAAAGTTTGAAAATAAACAAAGGGCAATAACTCAAAAAAAAAAGAAATGCAGAGTACCAGTTCTTGGACACTGCACTGCACTTCTTCTTAATGAGATCTATCATCCTATGAAGTTTCATGTCCATAGCTTTTATACTTAAGGAGAAATGGCCTGGACAAAAATAAAGTATGAAAATAAACAAAGGGCAATAACTCAAAAAATAAGAAATGCAGAGTACCAGACTCAAAAAATAAGAAGTGCAGAGTACCGGTTCTTGTGCACTGCACTTCGGGTCATTGTAAGAAGCATGCATACCAAGTTTGAAGTCAATCCGACTTATAATGACTGACTTATGCTCCGGACAAGCTTAAGGGGACGCCGACAACGACAAAAGTAACACCTATATGTCGCCTTTTTCAAGGCGACACAAAAAGCATAGGACTGTTCATTGCTCTTCTTGGTTCGAATCTTGCCTGGATCAGTACTGTTTTACCACTTACTGATAGCTTTTCAGGTAACTAACAGTTGGTCTAAGGTTTACGCTTGATTGCCTGTTTGTGTCTGAATAATGAATGGAGGGACACCCAAGGTATTCATTATTCCAACACAAAAATGAATACAAATGTAAAAGCACAAGAATTTGTAACAGAGTTACCAACATCTCCCGCCTCTGGGAAGTTTTATATGAAGCATAAAATTGTGCTATTATTAAAGATTGAGGTATGGATCAAAGGATTTTCAGTCCAAAATTATGATCAATGCTAGATATGCAAATGCAACAATAAATTTATTAAAGAAATTTATCACACACCCGTGCCGATTTTGCGACTCTGTAAATATGGTAGTGCACGGCCGTGCATATATTTTGAGGTGACGTCATTGGCGTTATACAAACTTAGTGTAAAGACGCGCTAAATGTTAGCGTTATTCTATAGGCGCGTCAATGAAAAATGACTCTTATTTCACTTTAAACAGTCTTTATTTTGGATATGTGATAAACAGAATATTAAATTCGTGTAAGTTCATTACTTAATTTATTGCACTCGTTGAATAAAATAATATTATGCTCGCCAGAGGCTCGCATAATATCATTTTATTCAACTCGTGCAATAAATTCAGTATTAAACTTACACTCATTCAATATCCTCTATAGAATGAATGTTAAGCTTTGACCTCTTAGTGTTACTTTGACCTTGGAGGTAGGGGTCCAGGTGTTATGCATGACATATCATCTTATTATTGTAACTATTTTTACCAAGTATTTTCAAAATCCCTTCAACTATGAAAAAGTTATATATGGGACACAAAATATACCCTTTAACAGACTATGTTAATTTTTTATCTCAAAATGTGACCTTGACCTTGGAGGTAGGGATGCAGGTGTTGCACATGACACATGGTCTTAGTATAGTGACTATTTGTACCAAGTACTTTCAAAATTCTTTGATATATGAAATAGTTATGGACCAGACACAAAATATACCCTATAACAGACTATGTTAATCTTTGACCTCCAAGTGTAACCTTGACCTTGACGGTAGGTGACTGGTTGTTGCGCATGACACATCTACTCATTATCGTGAGCAATTGTGGCGAGTATTTTCAAAATCCCTTCAAAGATAAAAAAGTTATGGACCGGACACGACATATAACCTAAAATAGACAATGTTGACCTTGAGTGAGCAAGTACGACCTTGACCCTGGAGGTAGGGGTCTGGTTGTTGCGCAGGACACATCGTCTTATTATAACAAACATTTGTGCCAAGTTATTTCAGATTCCTTTATTAAATGACAAAGTTATGGACCAGACACAAAAATGTGATGGACGGACAGAGCTTATTTCTATGTCCCCCTTTTTTCTTCAAAAATGCGGGGGGACACAAATGTCATACTGTACAATATCTAAAACAAATTTATTGCTGTTTACATAAATTCAGACAAGATACTGAAGTACATCATCCTGGGAACTTAAAATGTTGCTTTTAAGTTGTCTGGTCGTCTATTGTAAGGGCAAATATACATGTAACATAAATTTCAATAATTAACTTTTTAATATCACAAAATCATATACATGTTTAACATCAACATACAATATATAATACTTTTGAATTAAAAAAAAAAAGTTATTGCAATACATTTAAACTAAACAACTTTAACATACAAAAATTGCAACAGCATTTTTTTTTAGCTGAATTGGTTTATAATGAAATGTCAGTTTTTTTATAAGTCATTTTAAAAACACCTTCTGAATAACATCTATCAATAATGGTCATCATCAATTTTTAGTGTAAGATCGGAATATTTTTCAGCGAGTGAGCACCAAAAGGTATATTTCACGAGTGAAATATGAACTTTTGGTGTTCACGAGGTGAAATATATTTTGATCTTACATTCAAGATATACCATGCTCAAATTTGATATCAGAAAATATTAATAATTGCTACACAGTCTGTTTGTAAATATAAAATCAACATGTTTTGACTTTACACAAAGTAGATATGTCATGTTTAAAACATTACACACTGTAGGCGGTAACAATATGAATATACAGTGTAGTTAAAAAAAACTGGCAGTTTTTTATAAGAAAGACCATATTTAGCTGTCATGTAATAGGAAACGTGGCTTCAAAAACACAGTTTATTCATTTCTTTATTCAAATTAGACATATTCAATACGAATTTCATAGATTTCAATAAATTTCTTTGATTAAAATATTTTACTCAAGGATGAGCATAGTATATCTTTAAACTAAACCATTTTTTTTTTATTAAATACAAAGAAACGTTTAAAGACATTTTAACCTAGTACTAAATTAAAAGAGCGCCAAATAATAATACAATGTGAATTCATTTACAATGTCACATCATTTAGTTGGTTTCCAGTACTGTGAACGCTTGTATTTCACTGAAACAACATAACAGGCTCAAATATTCAAAATAGTGAAATTATCAAATTGATAATTTCACTGTTTAAAACAGTGAAATTATCAGTTTTAATTTCACAGATATATTTATATAAACCATCGAAAAGCATGTAATAAATTCTGATAAACCACCAGAGAAAATTATAAATTTTTTTTTTTACTGTAGCCGACTACATCTGAATGTGGATGAGAAGAATATCATTTATTTCATGCTTTCCAGTATTTTATTGAAATATGATGATTATATTCCGATAAACCACTAGTGAAATTTATAAAATATAATATTCACTGTAGCCGGACTATGTCTGAATGCGGATGAAAAGAAAATCATAACTAAATGGAATAACAGGCAGAAATAAATACCGCCATACGTCAAGTTTGTTCCTTTAGGAAAAGAAAGTCGATGTCATCGAAATTCATGTTAAAATGTAACAAAATTAGAGAAATTCTACAGAACTATATTTCAAAATTGATGATGTGACGTCATGATGTGATGACGTAACAAAGGAGAATGTGAGACGTTACACGGCAAAATCAGTAATCAGATACTTAAAATCACTTAAAATGCATGAAATAAAAAGAAAATTTATTTGTTTTACATATAAGATTGAAATATATTTCATTCGTGAACACCAGCTATTATATTTTCACTCGTGGCTACGCCACTCGTGAAAATATTACACCTGGTGTTCACTCAGTGAAAATATATTTCAATCTTGCATGCAAAACAAACAAATATCCTCTATAACTACATGAAAAAATAGATATTGTCACATGTAATTAGGAAAATTACCTTAACAAGGAATAGGAAGTCGATATCATCATACATCATGTTAAAAATGTAACAAAATTAGTGAAATTTAACACAACTATATTTCAAAATTAATAACTTTATGACATCATAAAAGAGGAATCCGCAACGTTACGCGGCAAAATTGATTAGAAAATACTTAATCACTTACAAAACACGAAATAAAAAGAAAATTTGTTTGCTTTGTGTGTAAGATTGAAATATTGTATTCGTGTACACCAGTTATTCTGTTTTCACTTGTGGCTACACCACTCTGTGTAATATATTTCAATCTTACATGCAAAACAAACAAATTATGAATATCCTCAATATATCACAAATGCAAGTCATATACATGTAACATCAACAAACAGTATAATTATAATACTTTTGAATTCAAACAAAAATAGTTATTGCAATACAATTAAACTAAACAACTTGAACATAAACCCGGCAAAGTAATCAAACAATCCAGTTTATTAAAACACGACGGCATTTCAACATTGATTATCACCTTCTGGCATAACTAAGACATGCATTAATGTATTTAATACACTTTACACTTGGTAGATATAATAGTAGCATTTACAAAAAAAATATAAAAAAAATAAAAGAAATAAAAAAATAAATAAAATAATTTTTTTTTTGAACTTTCTTTTGTTGAAATTCCTGTCTGTGGCAGTAAAGTAACTTCTACAGAGCTTTTTTTTTTTGTTTGTTCAAAGTACACTACTGTACTTAAAAAATCTAGAAGCAAGTTATATTTTCATTTTTTTCAGGCATTCTACCTTTGATTTTACACTTGATTTTTCTTTCTTACAGTGCGAGTCTACGATGATCTTTGAATAAGAATGTTCAAAGTCAACAATATTTTTTTTCAACGATTGCACTGATGAAAAGCAGTGATCATCACTGGTTAGTGGAATACTGTTAATGCTGCTTGAGTCATCCTGCAGTTCGAGATGTAGAGGTCGTCTCACTTTTGAACGTTTCGAACTCACCGAGTCATCGTCCGTCTCAACCAGAAGTTTAGGAGTTAATGGACTGTTCGCCATCCGTTTGAACCTAGGCTGTCCATCTTCATGATCCTGATCCGAACTGTCAATAACATTTATAAACTGTATTTGCAAAATGTATGCTGAATTAACTTTCTTCAAACACTTCCTACATATCCCGAATATTTTAGATGGGTATTGCGAACAAAAATCTTCAAAATTTTTCCCAGATAATTTATTCAACTTGTTAATAAGTTTGTTTTCAACGGAATTCCTCCTGTTCAAACCTGAAACATTTGTTTTTGCAACAAATGAGACAATTATCTTTTTTTTATTACCAAAGGCTTTCACGAAACAATCATCTAAAATGTCCTCATAACAATCGAGTATATCAACACAGTCCTCATGTTTAGCTTCATTCTTAAACATAATTGGTAGCTGGTACACCTTGGACTTTATAGCCATCTGCTGCTGATATGGGTGTTTAATGTGGGCAGGCAACACTGCTTTCATCCATGTAAATGGTTTTAAGTCTGACAGCATCCTTCCTTTTTAAACAATGTTAAGTTGTTAACTGTTGTCAGAATGTAATCAAGTGCAAAGAAATATTTATAGCAATTAATACATATTAACCAAGAACTGTTTAGCTGCTCATAAGTGTTTCAGTGTAGTGTCCATGTGGCAGGAATAAATCTGAAGTTAGATTTGATAGAGGAATACTGTTTTCACGAAGACTGTACATATGTGGTTGGGCAATTCTGCTGAAGATTATGTTCGATGCAAACAAGTGAAGATCTTTTTTGTGTTTATCTAATGATTTGTGATCAGTTCTAACATAAATATCCAAATTATCTCCAGTCACTTTAATGATTGGATTGTTTTTCAGCTCTGACACAATACCAAGATCACTTCCATTTCCAGCTTCATCAAGGACGGGTTTTGTGATTTGTGACCAGTTTTTCCCAGACTGTCAATAACATGTATCAAATGTGTTTGAAAAATGTATGCTGAATTAACTTTCCACAAACACTTTCTACATATCCCAAATAATTAAGATGAGTATTGTGAACAAAAATCTTCATAAATTTTCCCAGATAATTTATTTAACTTGTTAATAAGTTTGTTCTCAGCAGCTTTCCTCCCGTTCAAACCGTACAAAACATTTGTTTTTGCAACAAATGAGACAATTATCTTATTTTTATTTCATGCTTTCCAGAGTTTTACTGCAATATATCAGATGATTACATTCTGATAAACCACCAGTGAAAATTATATAATAAAATTTTCACTGTAGACATGTTCCTGAGAAGAATATCATAACTACATGAAATAACAGGCAAAAATAGATTTTGTTATATGTAAATTAGGAAAATTAGCTTAATTAAGAATAGAAAGTCGATATTATCAAACATCATGTTTAAAATGTAACAAAATTAGAGAAATTTAACAGAACTATATTTCAAAATTAATAATGTGATGTCATGATGTGATGACATCATAAAAGAGGAATATGTGACGTTACGCGGCAAAATTGATTAGAAAATACTTAAAATCACTTAAACAGCATGAAATAAAAAGAAAATTTGTTTGCTTTGTGTGTGAGATTGAAATATATTTCATCGGTGAACACCAGCTATTCAATTTACACTTGGTGCTACACCAAGTGAAAAAATTGCATCTGGTATTCACTCAGTGTAATATATTTCGATCTTACATGAAAAATAAACAATTATTACTATATATAGTAACAAGTGTATTAATGAAAGAAAATCTTCATTAAATGAACAGTTTATAGATCGGACAATAAAACCACCAAATTTATTAAAGAAATTAGCAGAAAAGCGATCAGATAAAGGACTTTTATCATATTTTAAAGTACACGTATCTCTAATTTCATTAAAATAAATAAGGCCTACAAGAGAATATGAAATCTTGGAACTTAACTAGGGAATATCAGTATTATTTTCTAGAAAAGTTGTGTTGATTTATGATTATCTTTCTGTTAACAAATACAAGTAATAAGTTTTTAGAAACTTTGATTATCCCAACAAATATGAAGTATGTATCAAAACACAAAACACTTTGCCTTTGTTGTCACACTGACAAAACAAAGTTTTCACAAGTATTAACAAGTATCTAAGGAGAATGGTACATACATTACATCAAATTCACCTTCTAATTCAAACATTTCACACAGAAAGAACAACAACTCTCTTTCTTGTCTGACTTTGTGAAACCAAATGGCGCAAGAAGCATTTCACGAAGACATTTATTGTTATTTTTGCAATACTCAAGTATATCTTCCTGAATTCCTGGAATGTTCTTTGCTACATCTCTATTGTTATAATAAAGAATTGCTTTACTTTTCTGACCTCTTCTACCTGCTCTGCCTATTTCCTGTAGATACTGGGACATATTCCGAGGGGGTCTAGCATGAATTACCCTTTCAACACTTGGGGGATCAAATCCCATACCAGCAACAGAAGATGTAAGCACAAGTCTTATTCGTGGCTTTTCTGATCTAAGGTCTTCAATGGTAGTTTGTATAACAGTCTTGTCTTGCCTTGAATATAGTACTGCATAGCTGGAGGTTGTAATGTCAACTGTCCCAAACAGGTGCTTAAGATAAGCTGCAGATATACTAATGTAATATAGGGGCATAAACATTAATGTAATTGGGTATGTAGTTGGGGATCTATGAAGACTTTCACATTCCTTTTTAAAAATATCTTCATAAATTTCCATTGAATCTGTACTTTTAATTTTGACGACTTTTTCTAAAAAAATATTGCTACGATCAGGACTGTCTTGAACTATGACTGGATTTTTCAAGCTCAGCAATTCCGGAAGTTTTTTCATTTGTTTTCTGGTTAATGTTCCACTTAATGCAAGGAATGGTATGTTCTCAAATATTGCAGGAAGGGTTCTCAATTTGCTAAATGCTGTTCGAAATTCTTGTCCCCTGCAAATGCATGAAATTAGTGACTATATTATTATTAAATTATCAGACTGAAGTTATTCATGCAAATTTTAACTGTAAGAGTGAAAGTAGGTTTTAAGCATGAATCGCTTGATTTCATTATGAGAGTTGAAGCATATTTCGTACACACATAGTTTTATTACTATTGAAATTTAAAGAAATTATACAACAAGGTCATTCAAAAAAAAGAAAAGAAAAAAAGAAAAGAAAAAAAAAAGAAAATGAAAAAAAAACTTGCTTCTAGATTCTACAGTAGTGTACTTTGAACATACCAAAAGAAAACAACTCTGTACTGTAGAAGTTACTTTACAGTAGAAATTCAGACAGACATTACAAAGTATTAAAGTATTTTTTTTAGGTAAATGCTACTATTACATATACCAAGTGTATTAAAGAATTTAACTTGGTTCATCCTACACTTAAAGTCAGCTTTGTCAATTTTATGTAAAGGACTTGCATGTATATTTGGAAAACCATCACATTTCCTATTTTCAACCTTGCGAAAAGGTAGAGATAAGCGGAGGGATTTACTTATTTCTTTTTCGTCTTTCTCAGCCTTTGGGGTATCAGTGCAGTGATTTTTCTACTTATATAACAGACTCCGAAAAAAGGCCTCTTCCAAATTGAAATTTTCTTTAAAATCATGCAGTTTTCCCAAAAATGTGAACTTAAACCAGCTTTTTTGCTTCCCAAATCAGCAATTTTAGAGATAATTTTTCCCAAAATCAAGAGGCTAAGGCCTCTTCCCAATTAAGTGAGAAAAATCACTGCAGTGTTTTTTTTACTTTTGGGGGAATGGGGTCGGTGCCCATTGGAGGGGGAAAAATGCAATAGGAAGGGGATTTTTATACGGATCTAAAATATTGATGTGTCACATGACAAACTTGTTGGGATTACCTATATGAAAAACCTTGCTTATCATTAAGTCTTACAGGCATAAAATAAAGCATTTTTCGGCAGTTAGTTGCAAAAAATGATATTTATTGCATGCAAACTTGGGCTGCCATATTTTGGGGGAAATTTCAGCTTTGAGGGGGAAAAAAAACATACTATTTTGAGTGGGGAATGGGGAGAATTTAGCCGAATATTTTGGTGAAAAAAAAAACACTGGGTATGGTGCCGTGTTGCTTTCTTTTTCAATGACACAGAGGAATCAACTTTTTCACATATTTCTGACATAACATCTGCTGCTTTTGTACAACGGGAAATTGCTTTTTCAGTCTTATTAGCTCCTAGGCTTATTATCAGATCTTTTGGATTCCTTACAGAATTCTCCTGCACCAGGTCTGTTTCAATGTTGTTGCCAATTCCCTCTCTGAGATTGGTAAAAGCCCCCTCTAAAACCCATATTCTTTGTAATGGAGACAGCATGTATTCAGCTTTCATCATAAAGTCAATTAATTCCACAAAATATTTTGATAATCTTGAATATAACATCTGCTGATTTTGTAAAACGGGAAATTGCTTTTTCAGTCCCAGATTATACCATAAATAATATAATGTCTGTTTACACAAATAAAACAATCTTTATACTGAGCATCATTTTATGATTTCTTTGTTGATAACAGATAGGTTTTTCCTGTGTATAGAACTAAAAATTACTGAGGAAATGTTGATTAAAATTCATTCACGCCAGTTTAGTCTTAAGCCCCACAGTAATACATAAAACAGGATTTGGTTTCAAATCTCCAAATGACATAACTTTTGCATAAATTTTACCCACCATTCTTCAACAATATGGCACTCATCAATAACAACTGCAGCAACATTTTCCAGAAACACAGAATCAATCAAAAGGTCTTTTCCAGAGTTTGTGTTCAATAGTGCTTCTGGGTGAGCAAAAACAATTGAAAATTCACCATTTCTTATACCCTGAATGAATTCTCTTTGTTCTATTTCAGAATGACCATCTTCGTCGAAATATGACAGTTTGCATGAACTAATATTGTGCCGTTTCAACACATCCATCTGTTCACTCTGAATAATATTAAGTGGTGATATAACTATGACAACTGGCTTTTCATACTTTCCGACATCCCGTATTAAGTCTGGTAAAACTTGATAAATCAGACTTTTGCCATAACCAACTGGTAGGGTCACGATCACATGCTTCCCTGCAAGAACGTGCTCCCAGCATTCAACTTGTTTTGGTTTTGCCTTTAATTTTGGATCAAAATGTTCCACAGCTTTATGGATTGCAAGCATTCTTGTTCCTACATTCATATTACTTTTAGTTACATTTATGGTCGATCATATCCGCTGAAAAGAAGTCCAAAGCTTGTACTACACCATTTCTTTGTATTTGATAAATTACTCAGAGTCTCTTGACAGGTCTGAGAGTGGATGGTCTGGGAACAGAATCCTGCAGAAAAAAAGAGAAAGAAAATTTTTTATTATATTTTACCCATGAAATATGGTGCTATATCAGTCAAATAAATTTTATATTTTTTAAAAATAAATATGAAATATAAATATGAAAGTGGGCGGAGTCAAAACTTATATTTATTTTCGCCATTTTGTTTGAAAAATCTGAAAAAATCACAACAACTTTTTGTTGACTTTTGTTTTGAAAACTATCTAGAATGATAGAAAATGGTTTAAGAAAATAAATCCGAAAACCAATATCTTTAATTAATGAGTTGTTTACGTGAAGTTAGAATGTAGCGCTAAATATCTCATGCAAAACAAGACAATAATTATATTACTGCACGCTGTACAATTGCAGTTGCGTAGCAAGCAATGGGGTTGGTAATCATTTTTCTTTAATAATGAAATCAAAGAAAAAGGTTATTTTGTCGTTTTTCGTGAAAAATGGAATATATTTTCACGAAACATGATAAAATGCCATATATTTTCAATCGCCGCCACAGCTTGTGAAAATATATGGCATTTTATCATGTTTCGTGAAAATATATTCCATATTTCACTTTGAAAACGAAAAAATATCCTTATAATATACCTTGTGCAGTTTTCATATAAGGCCATCCTTAAAAAAATGTTTGTTTGCAGTAACGAGACCGACTCACAAAATTTGCCCCTACTCAAAATTTTTTTTCATGGTCTGGATAAATTATTTTTATTTTTTTTAATCAGAAAATTATGCCTTGTGCTTTGTTTTTGTTCTTTTAAAGGTAAATAGAAGAAATAAAATGTAGGTCTTATTAATTAGAATTCAGTTATCAATTTATTAATTGTTACCAGATTATCAAAGCATATTTGTTCAGCATTTTGAAATTCCATGTTTATTTTCAATAAAAAAAAAAAAAAAATCGACATACCTACCCACCTTGAAAACAAACATTTTTTTAAGGATGGCCTAAAATTTTAATTTTCATATACATGTATTATGTATACTTTAAATTCAGTTCCAATTTGCTTCAAAATTGAAAATTCCTTTCCATGTACCTGCCTCACTCTTGTGTAAATACATTTGTATCTTATTACATAGCGTGAAGGGAGTCCTACATTAATTTTGTATCTATACATACTGACAAAAGACCACAAGACACAATGTTTGAGATTACTTGTCACACTCGCCCAGGGATCGAATCAGTGGTATTAACCCTTGAATTACAAAACCTATAATTTTAAACTATTGAGCTAAGCAAGCTAGCATGAAAGGGTAATATTGAAAACATTACTTGGTCATTGAGTCTAGGGGTTATTTTCCTCTCAATTGCACATGTTAAGTAACAAGTACCAAGATGTAACTGGAAAAGTTAAAGGGGTGTTTAAGCAACATCATGACTTCATTATGCTAGTTGGTACTTATACGATAAATATTTCAAATGTTTATTCTTTGATGTTATTATGCAATAAAATATCAATATTATATATTAAAAAAAACTAGAAAAAAAAAAAAAAAAATCAGTTATATCATTATAGACAAGGTACGGTATAGATGGATACCAAAAATAAGCTATTTTCACGAAAATAGGATCGCGTCTACTAAAATAAGATTTATTTTTGAAATAGTGCATTTTTCTGTTTAATTAATTATGTTAATTATATATTTATCCATTATGTGTATGTCCGTTCTCGGTGTCAAAATATTCAACGGTTGGTAATATCGTCAAATAATTGAACTTCTGCAGGGTTCGAATTTAAGCTGGCATACTGGCAAAATGCCAGTTAAAATATGATAATGCCAGTAAAAATTACTCTAGCTTGCATTTATTTGCAAGTGATTGTTCAATTTGGACGTTTACATAATTTTTTTTCTTCTGAGCTGATGATGATGCTTGGCATATGCCCCCTGCTGTAACGGATGATGTTTACCTTAAAACTTATATTTTATATAAATCAATTTTTGATTGCTCTATTTATTTTTTCTTTGACTATATTTTGATGGACTTTTTATAACAGCCAAACACTTTTGATTAGAGCAGCCAAGATGTTTTATCAGGGTCCAATGTAAATGTGTAGCACTCATCTGTAAAGTGTTTACTTTTAAGCTGAAATATTTATTTATTATAAGCAGATCAGAACCTCTGAGTTTTCAGGCTGTTGATGTAATCAAGTACAAAATATGCTAAAATTAAGATCCTAAGAAATAACCAGATAACATAACATGAACAAGTTTATAACTGTATGTTGTCACCACTGGGTGTTCCTAGATGGTATATCTAATAGTCTGATCCCTAAACAATTGTTTATCATTTATGGCCGATCATTTATAAATTAATTTGTTGAAATGTTTTTGTTTCGTTACAAGAAGACATCTGTGTTTACCAGTGATAAAGATGTTTCTGATATTCAATAGACATTCAAGCTTATTATCATTTGTCATATCAGATTTTCAAAATTCATTGTCAATAAAAATAATAATAAAATACGTGAACATGGAAATGCTAGTTGACTGCCTCATATTGCCAGTTAAACATTTGATCACTTGCAAAAATCTGCAAGTAGAAAATCTTGCTAAATTCTAACCCTGGTCTGTGAATAAGCCCATATATTAATTAGATCTATTTGGTTCCAACAATAAAGAATGATAAAAACAAACCAATATATTGAAAAGTGGGCCGAGTTGACCCGTTCCGAGTTGGAATAGGGCCGAGCAGACTTGGGGCCGAGTACGTTTTTGCCTTTGATTCCATAAAAAATATTCATTATTGACTTTTAAATGAATAACCGGCATTCAATTTACATATCAAATTTAACTGACAATGTCTAACAGTATCAATTCATATTCTTTACCGCAAATATCGCACAATCAAGTTTCTTCCTAACTTTACAACGTGCCATGACTGTCGGTTCCAGCGTCCCAGACGGCCAGAGCAAGCGCACGCGGGACGATTTTCGATATTTTTTTTTTTTTTTCATTAAATTTCAAAAATCTTTTAGCGACAAGTTATCATTTTATTATATATATATAAAAATATATTACAATCAAAATAATTTTTCTGAATTAATTTTTATCCAAAATTGGATATTTAAAAAACTTGTGATGGCAGTGGTCTGTGTAGCGAAGCGAAGGGAGACAACTGCGTCGGTT